>NC_088869.1:54727624-54753426 GCF_032884065.1 Artemia franciscana | reverse complement strand
AAAAAAGCTAAAAAACTAAAAAAAACTAAAAAAACTAAAAAAAGGTAAAAAACTAAAAAAAACTAAAAACTAAAAAAAAACTAAAAAAAAAGGAAAAAAACTGAAAAATAAGCTAAAATAAAGGTAAAAAACCAATAAAAAACTAAAAAAAAAACTGAAAAAAACTAAAAAAAGGCAAAAAACTACAAAAAAAAACTAAAAACTAATAAAAAAAGTAAAAAAAGCTAAAAAAACTAAAAAAACTAAAAAAACTAAAAAAGGTAAAAAACTAAAAAAAATAAAAAATAAAAAAAAAACTAAAAAAAAGGAAAAAACTGAAAAATAAGCTAAAATAAAGGTAAAAACCAATAAAAAACTAAACAGAAAAAAAGGAAAAAACTAAAAAAAAAATTTCATCTAAAAAACTAAAAAAAACTAAAAAAGGTAAAAACTAAAAGAACTAAAAAAGAAAAAAATAAATGACGAAACTCAAAGAGAAGCGACCAGGACAAAAGGAATGTTCGATTAGCAATCAACAAAGCACCGGGACACAGGGAGTATAAATGACGACCAGGACATAAGTAAAAAAAAAAACTATCTATAAATATAAAAATAAGTTGTCTGTGGATCTGTGGATCGTGGATCAGGTGACGTCACCTGAAAAAACTGGATCAGGTGACGTCAAAACTGAAAAAACTAAAAAAAGGCAAAAACTACAAAAAAAACTAAAAACTAATAAAAAAAATAAAAAAGCTAAAAAACTAAAAAAACTAAAAAAAGGCAAAAAACTACAAAAAAAACTAAAAACTAATAAAAAAGCTAAAAAACTAAAAAAACTAAAAAAAGGCAAAAACTACAAAAAAAACTAAAAACTAATAAAAAAAATAAAAAAGCTAAAAAACTAAAAAAACTAAAAAAAACTAAAAAAAGGTAAAAAACTAAAAAAACTAAAAACTAAAAAAAACTAAAAAAAAAGGAAAAAAACTGAAAAATAAGCTAAAATAAAGGTAAAAACCAATAAAAAAACTAAAAAAAAAACTGAAAAAACTAAAAAAAGGCAAAAAACTACAAAAAAACTAAAAACCAATAAAAAAAGTAATAAAGCTAAAAAACTAAAAAAACTAAAAAAACTAAAAAAACTAAAAAAAGGTAAAAAACTAAAAAAAATAAAAAATAAAAATAAACTAAAAAAAAGGAAAAAACTGAAAAATAAGCTAACATAAAGGTAAAAAACCAATAAAAAACTAAAAAGAAAAAAAGGAAAAAACTAAAAAAAATTTTCATCTAAAAAACTAAAAAAAACTAAAAAAGGTAAAAACTAAAAGAACTAAAAAAGAAAAAAATAAATGACGACACTCAAAGAGAAAGCGACCAGGACAAAAGGAATGTTCGATTAGCAATCAACAAAGCACCGGGACACAGGGAGTATAAATGACGACCAGGGACATAAGTAAAAAAAAAATTAACAAAACTAAAAAGAAGGTAAAAACTACAAAAAAACTAAAAAGAAAAAAAAAACTAAAAACTAATAAAAAACCTAAAAAATCTAAAAATCTAAATAAACTAAAAAAGAAAAAAAAAGGAAAAAAATAAAGGAGAAAAACAAAACTAAAAAACGAATGTATATACAGACCGGTACACCGGGATACAAATGACGACCGGGACACAGGGAATATAAATGACGACCGGGACACGGGGACACAACTACAACGGGGACACCGGGGGAAACAGGGGGATATAAATGACGACCGGGACAAAAAAACTAAAAAGAAAAAAAAACTAAAAACTAATAAAAAAACTAAAAAATCTAAAAATCTAAATAAGCTAAAAAAGAAAAAAAATGAAAAAAATAAAGGAGAAAAACAAAACTAAAAAACGAATGTATATACAGACCGGGACACCGGGATACAAATGACGACCGGGACACAGGGAATATAAATGACGACCGGGACACAGGGACACAACTACAACGGGGACACCGGGGGGAAACAGGGGGATGTAAATGACGACCGGGACACCGGGACAGGGAATGGTCGATTAGCAATCACCATCAACAAAGCTCAAGGGCAATCATTAGAATCATGAGGTATAGATCTGAATACAGATTGTTTTCCCATGGACCATTATATGTTGCATGTTCAAGAGTCGGTAAACCTGACAATCTATTTATATGCAAAGACAATGGGACAGCAAAGAATGTTGTATATTCGCAAGTTTTACGTAGTTAAAACCATATATATATATATATATATATATATATATATATATATATATATATATATATATATATATATATATATATATATATATATATATATATATATATATACAGACCGGGACACCGGGATACAAATGACGACCGGGACACAGGGAATATAAATGACGACCGGGACACAGGGACACAACTACAACGGGGACACCGGGGGAAACAGGGGGATGTAAATGACGACCGGGACACCGGGACAGGGAATGGTCGATTAGCAATCACCATCAACAAAGCTCAAGGGCAATCATTAGAATCATGAGGTATAGATCTGAATACAGATTGTTTTCCCATGGACCATTATATGTTGCATGTTCAAGAGTCGGTAAACCTGACAATCTATTTATATGCAAAGACAATGGGACAGCAAAGAATGTTGTATATTCGCAAGTTTTACGTAGTTAAAACCATATATATATATATATATATATATATATATATATATACATATATATATATATATATATATATATATATATATATATATATATATATATATATATATATATATATATATATATCTATCTATATTCACAGGTGGGACATAGGGACACAACTACAATGGCGCGTAACTATTATGGCGCGTAACGACTTACGCGCGCGGGGGGGCTTGGGGGGGGGCGCGAAGCTCCCCCACCAACTAGGTGTTGGGGTGGCGCGAAGCGCCACCCCAACAGCTAGTATATATATATATATATATATATATATATATATATATATATATATATATATATATATATATATATATATATATATATATATATATATATATATATATATATATATATATATATATATATATATATATATATATACTAGCTGTTGGGATGGCGCTTCGCGCCACCCCAACACCTAGTTGGTGGGGGCGCTTCGCGCCCCCCCCAAGCCCCCCCGCGCGCGTAAGTCGTTACGCGCCATATTAGTTACGCGCCATTGTAGTTGTGTCCCTATGTCCCACCTGTGAATATAGATATATATATATATGTTTTTAACTACGTAAAACTTGCGAATATTCAACATTCTTTGCTGTCCCATTGTCTGTGCATATAAATAGATTGTTTACCGACTCTTGAAAATGCAACATATAATGGTCCATGGGAAAACAATCCGTATTCAGATCTATACCCTCATGATTCTAATGATTGCCCTTGAGCTTTGTTGATGGTGATTGCTAATCTACCATTCCCTGTGTCGCCATCGTCATTTATATATCCCCTTGTGCCCCCCGGCATCCCCTTTGTAGTTTTGTCCCTGTGTCCAGGTCGTCATTTTTGTCCCGGTGTCCCAGTCTGTGATTTCTCTTTGAGTGTCCCGGGTGTCATTTATATTCCATGTGTCCTGGTGTCTCGGTCGTCATTTATATCCCCCTGTGCCCCCCGGCGTCCCCGTTGTAGTTGTGTCCCTGTGTCCCGGTCGTCATTTATATTCCCTGTGTCCCCGGTCGTCATTTGTATCCCGGTGTCCCGGTCTGTATATACATTCGTTTTTTAGTTTTGTTTTTCTCCTTTATTTTTTTCCTTTTTTCTTTTTTTTCTTTTTTAGTTTATTTAGATTTTTAGATTTTTTTATTAGTTTTTATTTTTTTTTTCTTTTTAGTTTTTTTTGTAGTTTTTTACCTTTTTTTTAGTTTTTTTAGTTTTTTTTACTTATATCCTGGTCGTCATTTATACTCCCTGTGTCCCGGTCGTCATTTGTGTCCCGGTGCTTTGTTGATTGCTAATCGAACATTCCTTTTGTCCGGTCGCTTTCTCTTTGAGTGTCGTCATTCATATTCCCTATGTGCCGGTGTCCCGGTCGTCATTTGTGTCCCGGTGTCCCGGTCTGTAATTTCGTCAGTTGAAAACTTATGATGAAATAAATTTTTAATTTTTTCCCTTTTTTTGTTTTTAGTTTTTTTTTTATTGGTTTTTACCCTTTTATAGGTTTTTTAGTTTTTTTTTCTTTTTTCTTTTTAGTTATTTTTGAAGTTTTTATCTTTTTAGTTTTTTTATTTTTATTTATATTTTTTTAGTTTTCTTTTTCTCCTTTATTTTTCATTTTTTTCCTTTTTTTAGTTTTTTTTCTTTTTTAGTTCTTTTAGTTTTTACCTTTTTTAGTTTTTTTAGTTTTTTTAGTTTTTTAGCTTTTTTTATTTTTTTTTTATTAGTTTTTAGTTTATTTTATGGTTTTTTCCTTTTTTTAGTTTTTTTTTTTAGTTTTTTATCTTTTTTTAGTTTTTTTTTTAGTTTTTAAGCTTTTTTAGATTTTTTTATTTTGTTTTCTTCTTTTTTGTAGTTTTTACCTTCTTTAGATTTTTGCTTCTTTTATTTTTTTAGCTTTTTTAGTTTTTTTTCGTTTTTTCTTTTTAGTTTTTTTGTAGTTTTTATCTTTTTTATTTTTATCTATTTTTATTCATATTTTTTTAGTTTTCTTTTTCTCTTTTATTTTTCAGTCTTTTCCTTTTTTAGAAAAAAATTTTACGTGCCAAGCATGCAAACACTCGACAATTTATAATAAAACTCAAAATTATAAATATCTGTTATAAGGTTTTCGAATTACTTTAATCTATTGTCAAAATATATAGAAATATTTATGCAATTACCAGTTTCTACATTTTTTAGTTTCAGTTTGCTTTTCAGTTTAGTATCATTTTTATATATATTTAAGATATAATCTGGCGTAACGGACAGACAACTTATTTACCCACACAACTTATAAATTAAACATTTTAAATTAGACAACTTATTTAAATTAAACCTCAAATTTGGGGTATCTGTTTTAAGGTTTTCGAATTACTTTAATCTATTGTCAAAATATATGAAATATTTGTGCAATTCCCAGTTTTTTTTTAGTTTTTTCTTTTTTTAGTTTTTAGCTTTTTTAGTTTTTTTTTAGTTTTTCATCTTTTTTATTTTTTATACGTTTTTTTCTTTTTTAGGTTTTTTCTTTTTTAATTTTTTTAATTTTTAATTTTTTTTTTTTAGTTTTTTCTCTTAGTTTTTTTTTTAGTTTTTTACCATTTTTCTTTTTCGAATTACTTTTATCTATTGTCAAAATATTTCGAAATATTTATGCAATTTCCAGTTTTTACATTCTAGTTTGTTTTCTTTTATATATATAGAAGATATAATCTAGCGTAACGGACAGACAACTTATTTTTATATATATAGATATATATATACTAGCTGTACACCTAGTTGGTAGGGCGCTTCGCGCCCCCCAAGCCCCCCCACGCGCGTAAGTCGTTACGCGCCATATTAGTTACGCGCCATTGTAGTTGTGTCCCTGTGTCCCACCTGTGAATATAGATAGATTTATATATGTGTTTCAAACTACGTAAAACTTGCGAATATACAACATTCTTGGCTTTCCCATTGTCTGTGCATATACAAAGCCTTATGTACTAATAATGACGTCATATGCAAACACTCTTTTTACAAACAAACAAACGAACAAACATGCATACACACAACTCGTTTTTATATAGATAGATAGATAGATAGATACATACAAATTAACTGCGTAAAACTTGCGAATATACAACATTCTTATCTGTCCAATTTACCGACCCTCGAACATGCAACGTACAATTGTCCATGGGAAAAACAATCAGTATTAAGATCTATACCACATTTTTCTAATGATTGACCTTGAGCTTTGTTAATGGTGATTGCAAATTTCCGTTGGAATCATGGGAATGCGAGGAATAAGAACAGCCTCACCCTCAAAAGGCCCTGTCAAGATTGTGGCCTCTATTAGGTTTTCCATTGTTTTTTTTTACGACAAGTCGCGTGCCATTGCAAAGCTTTGGTGGGTTGATATTTCTTAAAAGTTTTATTGGTACGCCTATTTTTTAGTTGTAGCACGTGTGGTGGAAACCCTGAAAGATCCACGGAATTTAAAATTCAGATGGATAATTAACCGCTTCATTTGGTTCCAAAACTGTGTCGACTGACTTGTAAAGGACTGCCTGGTCTCGAATCTTGGTCAAAACAATATTGTTGATTTCGTGGACATCTATATTTTTGGGTGCAAGAATCGCTCTGGTAAAATTGTTAATCTTCCAACGTTTGTGGTATTACCGTCATTTATAACTGCACCTCGCAAATGAATGTATTGTTCAGAGCGGAGCTTGGTCTGATTCAGGCGGATATATAGCAAACGTTCTGATTCAATCTTAGCATACATATCAACGACGAATTGGTAAAACAATTGACGGCATTTTAAAATATATTCCCATTGTTTCACCATTGAATTTCAAGGTCTTGCAATAGGGACAAATTTTAGACATAGTCCCGATTTGAACACATCTACTCAAGCTATAATCATTGACTGGGCTGCAAGGTTTTTTGGCATAGACTCTTTGAGCATCTTCCTTGGTTGTTGCCATTGTAAGTTCATCTGTCAAAAAACTTGCTGCTGATAGAGAAAGTCAGAAAAGAAAGCGTGCTGAGGAATCAAAAGAACAGCAAGGAAACAGGCTGTCAGGTGACGTCATGTTTCTGTGTCGACTGACGTCATGAAGTTAGTTGTCGTCATTTTTGCTATGACGGTGACATCATTAAAGATATTTAAGACATATATGTTCACGTAGAAATCTATTAATGTTTAAGTTTAAAATGACTGATGAACTTACAATGGCAAAAGCCGATGAAGATGCTCAAAGAGTCTATGCCAAAAAGCTTGCTACTGATAGAGAAAGTCAGAAAAGAAAGCGTGCCGAGGAATCAAAAGAACAGCAAGGAAACAGGCTTGAGGCTAAAGAACGCAAAACCGCGCAGTTAGATGAAGATCCACCTGGACAGCGAGAGTCAAAACATATCAAAACTGAAAATGATAGCGATGATGATTGGGTTTGGGATTTTGACTTGGATAAGGTCATCAATGCCTACCAGATTTTAGTTAAAAGAACAAAGGTTCGGCTATATGTATTTCATAGTGAAGCTGAAAAATAAAGAAGAAAAAGAAAACTGAAAAAAGAAAAAATGCAAAAAACTAAAAAATACTAAAAAGAAAAAACACTCAAAGAGAAATTACAGACCGGGACACAAATGACGACCGGGACAGAGGGAATATAAATAACGACCGGGACACTCAAAGAGAAATTACAGACTGGGATACCGGGACACAAATGACGACCGGGACACAGGGAATATAAATGACGACCAGGACACAGATATTTAAGAATATCGTTCAAAGACAAATTGTTAATTGTAAGAAGACCGTTGAAAGAGAAATTTCTAATTGTAAAATGACTGAAGAGCCTACAATGGCAACACCCGAGGAAGCTGCTCAAAACGAATGTATTCAAGCCGAAGTAGCTGAGTTGGTAAAGCGTTATGTTTCAGGTTCTAGGTCCGAGAGGCTCCAGGTTTGAACCTTGGCTTTAGCATTAATACAAAAGAAGAAAAAAACTAAAAAAGGTAAAAACTACAAAAAAATGTTTCTGTGTTGACTGACGTCATGAAGTTAGTTGTCGTCATTTTTGCTATGACGGTGACGTCATTAAAGATATTTAAGACATATATGTTCACGTAGAAATCTATTAATGTTTAATATTAAAATGACTGATGAACTTACAATGGCAAAAGCCGATGAAGATGCTCAAAGAGTCTATGCCAAAAAACTTGCTGCTGATAGAGAAAGTCAGAAAAGAAAGCGTGCCGAGGAATCAAAAGAACAGCAAGGAAACAGGCTTGAGGCTAAAGAACGCAAAACCGCGCAGTTAGATGAAGATCCACCTTGACAGTGAGAGTCAAAACATATCAAAACTGAAAATGATAGCGATGATGATTGGGTTTGGGATTTTGACTTGGATAAGGTCATCAATGCCTACCAGATTTTAGTTAAAAAAACAAAGGTTCGGCGATATGTATTTCATAGTGAAGCTGAAAAATAAAGAAGAAAAAGAAACTGAAAAAAGAAAAAATGTAAAAAACTAAAAAATACTAAAAAGAAAAAACACTCAAAGAGAAATTACAGACCGGGACACAAATGACGACCGGGACAGAGGGAATATAAATAACGACCGGGACACTCAAAGAGAAATTACAGACTGGGATACCGGGACACAATGACGACCGGGACACAGGGAATATAAATGACGACCAGGATACAGGTATTTGAGAATATCGTTCAAAGACAAATTTTTAATTGTAAGAAGACAGTTGAAAGAGAAATTTCTAATTGTAAAATGACTGAAGAACCTACAATGGCAACACCCGAGGAAGCTGCTCAAAACGAATGTATTCAAGCCGAAGTAGCTGAGTTGGTAAAGCGTTATGTTTCAGTTTAAAAACTACAAAAAAACTAAAATGGCGCGTAACGACTTACCCGCGCGGGGGGGGGGGCTGGTTACGAAGCGCCCCACCAACTAGGTGTTGGGGTGGCACGAAGCGTTACCCCAACAGCTAGTTTATATTAAACTTCAAAATTTAGGGTATCTGTTTTAAGGTTTTCGAATTACTTTAATCTATTGTCAAAATATATTGAAATATTTGTGCAATTCGAAGTTTTTTTTATTTTTTTCTTTTTTTTTAGTTTTTTAGCTTTTTTTCTTTTTTTTTCTTTTTAGTTTTTTTTCTTTTTTTAATTTTTTAATTTTTTTATTTTTTTTTAGTTTTTTCTTTTTAGTTTTTTTTAGTTTTTTACTATTTTTCTTTTTTCGAATTACTTTAATCTATTGTCGAAATATTTCGAAATATTTATGCAATTTCCAGTTTTTACATTCTAGTTTTTTTTTCTTTTATATATATAGAAGATATAATCTGGCGTAACAGACATAGTGTAACAGACATAACAGACAGACAACTTATTTTTATATATATAGATAGATAGATAGATAGAAGATAGATACGTCAGTTGACAAACATGACGTCAGTCGACACACAAACATGACGTCCGTAGACAGACACACAGACAAACAACTTATTTATATATATATAGATATGACGCTTGTTTAATTACACAAAATGAAAAATAACTATGAATGGCTAAAGAAAAAAAAAGAAGCAGGAAAAATAGCATTTTAATTTAAAAGGGAAAATGATATACAACGAAATCTGTCTTTAGATGACAAAGCAGAATTACAATCAAATAAAGGACGTGTTGTTATAGTGTGCGTGAGTCTGTGAAAGATACACAGGAAGGAAAAATTGGTTTAAATTACACAAGATGACAAATGACTCTGAGCAGCTAAAGAAAAAGATATGGGACAAAGAAACAACAAAACTCAAATTGAATTGTAATCGAAAATATGACTCAAAACTAACGAATAAAACAAATAATTATGAACTACAAAAAGCACAAGGCATTAGCGTAAAGAGCCAGGTATTGAGGGGGGGATAAATCTCCCCTTCAAAACAAAATAATTCCTTCGTTTTAAGTTTTAATGTTGCTCCTTGCTTTTAATTACTTTTGTTGAGCTGTTCCGTTGCATGTTTAGGCCAGCAACTTGATCATTAAAAGATATTGCACTTCTGACATTTTCACTTGGTTGTAGAATTTGTCGAGTATTAACATTAGCTTCAAATAAGGGTAGTTGCAATTTTTTTCAATAAACCATCTAATGCTTCTTGTTGATTATTGGGGTAGAATTGAGGATTCCAATGCTGAGCTAATTTTCCTTGCAAGGTCTACAAAACCGTTTTGTGTTTTTCACGAACTCAATTGAACAGATAATGGAAACATTTGATTGAGATATTGTACCATCTCTGACACCACGTAGCCTACTTTGTTTTCCTAAGGCAAAAGTTGTTTTCCTAAAAGTTTGGAATAAATATGAAAATTGCAAATATGCATTTACGGCTTTTGAATATTTTCAAAATACGAATATTACACAAAATACAAAATATGAATATTTTCAAATATTTTCAAAATAATTCAAATTTTCAATACTTCATTTGAAATGACAAAACATGAAAATATTTGATTGATTGCTATATTGTCAGGTTATATTTCTAATGACGTCAAAGTTTCTTTTTTTTCAAACTTGATAGACTATCAAACAGTATTTGATAAGATATTGCTATATCTAGTGTGTTATCTAATTAGCAAAAATAAGTATTCAAAATAATATATAATTTTTATGATGTTATATTTGAGGCACTCTGCTGATTTTTTCTCTGGCGTTTATTCTTTACTAAACGATCTAAACTGAGAACTTTTTCCTGAATGTTCAATATGATATATTTTTATGTAATACACTGTCAAATCAAAAGTTTAAAATTGGAAATATGTATGTATATAATGCTTGTGAAAAGATTAAGTAATTTGATTAGGTTGAAAAAGGGGGCACATGTCAGGAAAGATGTGGAGCTCTTAAAGTATGATGTGGGGATGATATCATCGAAAAATGCATATTCTTTAGACCGTCCTAACTATGCTGAAAAATGGGCATCTCAAAACTTTTATTTGATGTTTTTGGGGTGCCATTTCAGTTACCCTCCAATTACTCTTAAAAAGGCCACCGGCCTTAGGATGCCGTTGGGGGATATTATTTTACGGAGGGTCTTGTGCAAAAGTTACAACAACGTGGTTCATTCATTTCTACTTACAACACAGATCGTATAAAACTAAAAAAAATCATTAGTAACAAGCATGGTTAATTTTTCGAAGACTTTCCGCGCAAACCCATATAAGGCACTAAGAGGCTTGGGGAGATAAGATTTTTAAAGTTTTGCTAGAAACTTAGGATATTTGTTGTAAAGATGGCTCAATACTTATGTAACACTATTCGGTTTTGGTTTGCATGTTCCATCTGATAACCTATCTTCTTCGACCCCCCACCTAGAAACCACCTAAAACGAGAAATGACTAAAACATTCCTTTTACCAAGGGAGGTATTTAAATTAGGAAATCACTGATTAATCAGGAACGTGGACAATTAACCTGGGGCTAGTTAACACTGAGGGATGAACGATGATTCACCGAACACTGCTGATATTAAGTGACGGTGACTTGTCATTCTTGACCCAGGAGTGATCATGGGAAAAATAATAGGGAACAAAAATAGAAAAGAGGAACGATTTTTTTTTACTAATTGTAAATGATTTCTACGTTTAAGTAGGCAATCTTATTCTGTTGATATCAACACTTTATTCTCGTTTGTCCCTTCTTTAGGGATTTAATCAGGAGATGTCTTAATCTTATGCTTAGAACTTCTCAGGAAGCAAATCTCTGTTTTAGGTTATTTATATCATTTTAGAGCATATATTTAGACCCAAAACTTGTAATGTACTTTCAGCTTATTACATATTACTTTTGACACTCCTTAAAATAAGGGGTTAATATCAAACACGGAAGCTGGGGCTTCCATTCAATTAAAAATTTCATCCATTTTAAGCTTGATTATTAATTTTTGGAGTAAATTTTACTATGCACGAGCTAAAATGATATTTAGATCCCGCAATTTAAAAACTAGAAATTTCTATGCGAATCAGGTCTCATTGCTATAGAAATTTCAAACAAATGAGAATTCCTTATAAAAGCAAATGAAGTAGAAAGATCTTGCTTGAAGAAATATGATATTTGAGGCTGAAAGTTTTAACTAAAGTGGAATTCTTGTCGCCTTTCTTGCTCGCCAGATAATGATTAAAGAAAAGTTGATTAAAATACTGTTTGTTTCTTGTAAAGCTGTCACGACCCTTTTGACTTTATAGAGTGCAGGGTTGGAGGGAGTAACCCCATTCTTTATGCGATAATTTTTTAAATGCAATAATTTATAGCGGCTGGTTACTTGCTGTTGAATTAAGATTCTTTTAATTGCATCACTTTTTTGAATATTAAATGTAGTCAAAAGAGCAACTTTAATTTTTTTTTTTCGGCTGTTTCAAAACTTGTGCTTTAAGCTTTATACTGTCATAAGTATTATGAGCTTGTGTAAAATGATGCTGTTCGACAAAACAGTTGCTAGTGCGGAAGAGTAATGGGCGCCCATAAGCTGAATTTTCGGGAGAGAGGGCTTCCCTGGTCTAATCGCCACTTCCAATGTTGTATAATAGAAATTGAAAAACAAAAATGTAAAAATATGAGACAACTTTATTCAGCCCGGGAGGGGGGGGGTTGGTGGCACCCCTCCTTATGGGCACCCATTAGAAGAGGTTACAATGAACTCAACACAAAGCTTTCAAAGTTGTTATCAGAAGTTTAACAAAAGTTGAAACGCTAAATCCCAAGCTATGTGGAAAATTCAATGTAGAGACATGACATAATCTTAGAACCTTGAGAATAGAAATAGATCATACGAGTTTGAAAAAAAAATTGACTTCGTTAGAAAAACAACCTGATAATATAGTAACCAATAAAACACACTTACGTTTTCAAACTAATTCTAGAAACTAATTACAGGTGGAAAATTCAATGTAGAGAAAGGACATAATCTTAGAATCTTGAGAATAGAAATAGATCATACGAGTTTGAAAAAAATAAATTTGACGTCATTAGAAAAACAACCTGATATTATAGTAACCAATCAAACATATTTGCGTTTTCAAACTAATTCCAGAATGTCATAATTGCATAAGTATTTCGAAATATTTTCATAAATATTCCGAACTTTTAGGAAAACAGCTTTTGCCTTAGGAAAAGAAAGAGCGTGGCCTTAGAGGTGGAACAATATCTCTATCAAATATTTCCATCACATATTCAATTGATATGTTAAGAAACGCAAAATGGTTTTAGCAGATCTAGGAAGAAAAATCAGCTCAGCATTGAGATCCCTCAATTCTACCCCAACAATAAGCAAAGAAGTACTAGATGACCTATTGAAAAAAATTGCAACTGCCTTGATTGAAGCTGATGTTAATATTCGACAAGTTCTGCAGCTCAGAGAAAATGTAAAAAGTGCAATATCTATTAATGATCAAGCTGCTGGTCTAAACAAGCAACAGATGATTCAAACGGCTGTTTTCAGAGAGTTACTAAAACTCGTTGACCCTGGCGTGCCAGAATATAAGCCAACCAAAGGAAAAGCAAACGTTTTTATGCTTGTTGGTCTTCAAGGATCAGGGAAAACAACAACGTGCACAAAGCTCGCCTATTATTATATGAAACGAAACTGGAAAACTTGCTTGGTCTGTGCTGACACTTTCAGAGCTGGTGCCTATGACCAAATTAAGCAGAATGCCACGAAGGCTAGAATTCCCTTCTATGGTAGTTACACAGAGAGTGATCCAGTTGTAATTGCATATGACGGTGTTGAAACCTTTAAAAGAGAAGGATTTGAAATTATTATTGTTGATACAAGTGGTCGTCATAAGCAAGAAGATTCGCTTTTTGAAGAAATGCTGCAAGTTTCAAATGCTGTGAAGCCAGACAATGTCATTTTTGTCATGGACGCCTCCATTGGTCAGGCATGTGAAGCTCAGGCTAAAGCATTCAAGCAAAAAGTAGATATTTGTTCTGTCATTATTACTAAATTGGACGGTCATGCTAAGGGTGGTGGAGCCTTAAGTGCTGTGGCATCTACAAAAAGCCCTATAGTTTTTATTGGTACTGGTGAGAAAATTGATGAATTTGAGCTGTTAAGGCTGAACCTTTTATTGGAAAATTATTGGGACATGGAGATATGCCAGGACTAATTGAGAAACTGAAGGAACTGGAATTAAATGACAATCAAGAATTGGCTGAGAATATGAAACATGGCAAATTCACTCTTCGTAATTTGTATGAACAGTTCCAGAATATGTTGAAGATGGGTCCGGTTGCACAAACTCTGCAAATGATTCCAGTTATTGGACAAAAAATTCTAGAAAAAGGTGTTGACAAAGACGCGACGACTAGATTGAGAAAAAATTATGGCTATTATGGATTCAATGAACAATAATGAGCTGGACCATGAGGATGGAGCTAAACTTTTGAAGCAGCCTGGTCGAATTAGACGAATTGCAAGAGGCTCAGCAGTCAGAGAAACAGATGTTCAAGATCTAATCAGCCTATATTCAAAGTTTCAACAATGGTGAAGAAGAGTGGCATCCAAGGACTTTTGAGAGGAAACCTAGCTAAAAATTTGAACCCAATGCAAATGAGTCAATTGAATCATCAAATGGCAAGGATGGCGAACCCCCAGATCTTAAACAGTATGGGGGGAATGAAAGGACTGCACAAAATGATGAAGGATATGTGCTCTAAAATGATATAAATAATATTAAACAGAGATTTGCTTCCTGAGGAGTACTAAGTTTAAGATTAGCACCTCTCAGATTAAATCCCCTAAACAAGGGTCAAACGAGGATAAAGTGTTGACATTAAAGAGCAAGATTACTTACTCTTTTCTTATCATTATTAGTAAAAAATTTTCGTTCCTCTTTTCTGATCGAAAAGAGGAACGATCGAATCATGCTGCAGGGGAGATCGAATCATGCTGCAGCAATGCACTGCAGGGCCGAAGCAAGGACCTTGGTAGTCAAGAAGCGTCGTTAATCTGATACAATACAACAAATTCTAGTGCCTTATTTGTGTTTGTGCAGGAAGTCTCCAAAAAATTAACCATCCTTGTTACTACTAATTTTTTTTTTTATCTGATCTGTGTTGTAAGTAGCAATGAATGAACCACGTTGTTGTAACTTTCACCTAAGACCCTACTTAAAATTATATCCCCAAAGGCAATCTAGGGCCGGTGTCCTTTTTAAGAGTCAAAGGTAAATTGGAAGGTAACCGAAAATGCCAACCCCAAAAACGTCCAATCTAAATTTTTGAGATGTCCATTTTTCAGCATAGTTGAAAGTTCTAAGGAATATGCCTTTTGGGATGATATCATCTCTTTTCATGGCATCGTTCCTGATATGTGCCCTTTTGACAACCTAATCAAATTACTAAATATTTTCACAAACCCTATATACATAGCTATTTTAAACTTTAACTTTTGATTTGACAATGTATTACATAAATCACATCATATTGAACACTCAGGAAAAAGTTCCCAGTTTAGATCTTTTATAGTAAAGAATAATCGCCAGAGAATAAATCAACAGAGTTCCTGAAATGGCATCATGAAAATTATAGATTATATAAGATTTCGAATACTTCTTTGATAATTACATAAAACAATAGACATAGTAATCTATCTATCTATATGCTAGCTGTTGGGGTGGCACTTCGCGCCACCCCAACACCTAGTTGGTGGGGGCACTTCGCGCCCCCCAAGCCCCCCCCCGCGTGCTTATATATATATATCTATCTATATATATAAAAAATAAGTTGTCTGTGGATCTGTGGATCGTGGATCAGGTGACGTCATGTTTCGGCTGACGTCATGAAATTAGTTGCCATCATTTTTGCTTTGAAGGTGACGTCATTCAAGTATATAAGACATATGTTCGCGTAGAATTCTATTAATGTTTAAGTTTACAATGACTGATGAAGATGCTCAAAGAGTCTATGCCAAAAAACTTGCTGCTGATAGAGAAAGTCAGAAAAGAAAGCGTGCCGAGGAACTACCAGAGCAACGCGAAAGCAGACTTGCTGCTAAAAGAGAAAGTGAAAAAAGAAGGCGATGCCGAGGAAAAAAGAAGGCGTGCCGAGGAATCAAAAGACCAGCAGGGAAACAGGCTTGAGGCTGATAGAGAAAGAAAGAACAGAAAAAATGCCGAGGAACTACCAGAGCAACGCAGAAGCAGACTTGCTGCTAAAAGAGAAAGTGAAAGAAGAAGGCGTGCCGAGGAATCAAAAGACCAGCAGGGAAACAGGCTTGCTGCTGATAGGGAAAGAAAGAACAGAGAGCATGCCGAGGAACTACCAGAGCAACGCAGAAGCAGACTTGCTGCTAAAAGAGAAAGTGAAAAAAGAAGGCGTGCCGAGGAATCAAAAGACCAGCAGGGAAACAGGCTTGCTGCTGATAGAGCAAGTAAGAAAAGAAAGCGTGCCGAGGAATCAGAGCAATCTGAAAGTTATCGCCTGGCATTCAGGTACAACCCAGTCGATGATTATAGCTTGAGTAGATGTGTTCAAATCGGGACAATGTCTAAAATTTGTCCCTATTGCAAGGCCTTGAAATTCAATGGTGAAACAATGGGAATGTGTTGCGCCTCAGGAAAGTTAAACTTCCTCTATTGGCTGCACCACCAGAGCCATTGAAGACTTTCCTTACTGGAACTACGTCAGAATCTAAGCGTTTTTTGTCAAAAATCCGACAATACAACTCATGTTTCCAAATGACGTCGTTTGGAGCCCAAATCGAAAATCCAGATCAATTTATGTCTACTTTCAAAGTAAAAGGGCAAATTTATCATAAAGCAGGGTCCCTTCTACCATTCTCAGGCGAGAATCATAAATTTTACAATTGTACTTCATCAGTGATAGAAATTCTGAATTGAATGCACGTTGCGAAATTTCTCCCAACGTTGAAAGGACAATCGTTTCCCAATTGCAACATCTTTTCCACGAAAATAATAAGTTAGTGCGTCTGTTCAAAACAGCCATCGATTTGATGCCTACTGATACTCATAAAATTGTTATTTCCGCTGACAAAACGCCTCCTGGCCAACATGTGCGTAGATACAATGCTCCGACTATCGACGAAGTGGCAATCGTTATGGTCGGTGATCAGTTTTTACCTCGAGATATTATTCTACATAAGCGAAACGCTCAGTTGTTAAGAATTGCTGAAACTCATCGATGCTACGATGCCCTACAATATCCTACAATATCATTTTTTGGGATGGAGCCGACGGCTATCACTTTAATATAAATTGATGAATCCAGCCACTAACAAAGAAATGAATAAGAAATGCAGTGCAATGCATTATATTCCTATAGACTAATGATTCGGCAGGATGAAGAAAATTATATTTTAAAATGCCGTGAATTGTTTCACCAATTTGTCGTGGATATGTATGCTAAAATTGAATCAGAACGTTTGCCTATATATCCGCTGAATCAGACCAAGCCCCCCTCTGAACAATACAATCATTTGCGAGATGCAGTTATAAATGACGGTAATACCACAAACGTTGGAAGATTAACAATTTTACCTTCGTCATATGCTGGCAGTCCCCGTCATATGCATGAATACGCTCAAGATGCTATTGTGTATGTTCGTCTCTATGGTCGTCCAGATTTATTTATTATATTTACATGTAATCAATCTTGGGACGAGATACTGCAGCTTTTACTTCAAGGACAATCGGCGGTTCATAGGCATGACATTACGGCACGTGTCTTCCGGCAAAAGTTGAAATCACTGATAACTACCTTGTAAAACATGAAGTGTTTGGGTCAGTGCGATGCTGGATGTACTCAGTGGAATGGCAAAAACGAGGTTTGCCACACGCACATATACTAATCTGGCTACATAAAAAAATTACTTCAAACGAAATTGATGATGTGATTTCCGCTGAAATACCTGATAAAAAATGTCGATAAGGGTTACATGATATTATTGTAAAAAATATGATACATGGACCTTGCGGTGCACTGAACGAAAATTAACCATGCATGGCCAAAGGAAGGTGCACAAAGCAATATCCTCGACTTTTAGTACCCAAAACAATTACTGGCAATGATGGTTACCCACAATATAGAAGAAGATCTACTGAAGATGGCGGTAAAACAGTAATAATAAAGAAGCGTAACGGTACCACCATCGAAGTAGATAACCAGTGGGTTGTTCCATATTCCCCTTTATTATCAAAAACATTTAATGCACACATAAACGTTGAATACTGTAACTCCGTAAAGGCAATCAAATACATATGTAAATACGTCAACAAAGGCAGTGACATGGCAGTTTTTGGCTTGCAGTCCGAAATCAAAGATTTTGATGAAATCGTAGAATATCAGGCTGGAAGATACATAAGCAGTAATGAAGCTGTTTGGCGAATTCTTTCATTTCCGATACATGAACGTAGTCCAGCTGTTGTTCACTTAGCGGTACATTTACAGAATGGTGAACGTGTTTATTTCACGGAAACCAACGTGCAACAAAGAGTCCTGAATCCACCGGATACAACATTAACAGCTTTTTTTTCGCTTTGCAAAAATGATTCTTTTGCAAAAAAACTGCTGTAGTACTGAAGTGCCTTCGTATTACACGTGGAATACTAAAAATAAGTATTTGAACGTCGAAACAGGGTAAGTCAGTCGGACGGCCAACCTACCATCTTCAAAGATACCACGATAGGAAGACTCTACACCGTTCACCCCAATCAACATGAATGCTTCTTTCTTACGCCTGCTTTTGGTGAATGTACCCGGTCCGACATCCTTTGAGTATTTGAGGACTGTAAATGGTACTATACATGACACTTACCGTAGTGCATGCCAAGCTCTGAATTTATTGGAGAATGACCAACACTGGGATAACTGCATCAATGACGCGTGCGAAACGTCAACCCCAAGTCAAATTCGTGCATTGTTTGGCATCATTTTAATACTTGCTCTCCATCAGCTCCTACAGATTTATGGGAAAAATATAATATATATATATATATATATATATATATATATATATATATATATATATATATATATAACCTATATATATATAGGTATAGGTATATATATATATATATATATATATATATATATATATATATATATCTATATATATATATATATATATATATATGTTTTTTAACTACGTAAAACTTGCGAATATAAAAAATTCTTCGCTGTCCCATTGTCTCTGCATATAAATAGATTGTCAGGTTTACCGACTCTTGAACATGCAACATATAATTGTCCATGGGAAAAACAATCCGAATTCAGATCTATACCTCATTATTGTAATGATTGCCCTTGAGCCTTGTTGATGGTGATTGCAAATCAAACATTCCCTGTGCCCCCGTTGTCATTCATATATCCCTTCTGTGCCCCCCGGCGTCCCCGTTGTAGTTGTGTCCCTGTGTCCCGGTCGTCATTTATATTCCCTGTGTCCCGGGGGTTAATTGTGTCCCTGTCTGTAATTTCTCTTTGAGTATCCCAGTCGTCATTTATATTCCCTGTGTCCCTGTCGTCATTTGTGTCCCGGTGTCCCGTCTGTAATTTCTTCATTATTCTAATAATTGCCCTTGAGCTTTGTTGATGATGATTGCTAATCGAACATTCCCTGTGTCACGGTCGTCATTTATATATCCCCCCTGTTCCCCTGGCGTCCCCGTTGTGGTTGTGTCCCTGTGTCCCGGTGGTCATTTATATTCTCTGTGTCCCGGTCGTTATTTTGTGTCCCGGTGTCCCAGTCTGTAATTCCTCTTTGAGTGTCCCGGTCGTCATTTATATTCCCTGTGTCCTGGTCGTCATTTGTCCATGGGAAAAACAATCCGTATTCAGATCTATACTTCATTATTCTTATGATTGCCCTTGAGCTTTGTTGATGGGGATTGCTAATCGAACATTCCCTGTATCCCCGTCGTTATTTATATATCCCCCTGTCTCCCCCCGGCGTCCCCGTTATAGTTGTGTCCCTGTCGTCATTTATATTCCCTGTGTCCCGGTCGTCATTGTGTCCCGTGTCCCAGTCTGTAATTTCTCTTTGAGTGTCCCGGTTGTCATTTATATTCCCTGTGTCCCGGTCGTCATTTGTGTCCCCGGTCCCGTAATTTCTCTTTGAGTGTCCCGCTCGTCAGTTGTGCCCCGGTTGTTCATGGGAAAAAACAATCCATATTTAGATTTAAACCTCATTATTCCAATGATTGCCCTTGAGCTTTGTTGATGGTGGTTGCTAATCGAACATTCCTGTGTCCCCGTCGTCATTTATATATACCCCTGTGCCCCCCGGCATCCCCGTTGTAGTTGTGTCCCTGTGTCCCGGTCGTCATTTGTATTACCTGTGTCCCGGTTGTTATTTGTGTCCCGATGTCCTAGTCTGTAATTTCTCTTTGAGTGTCCCGGTGGTCATTTGTGTCCCGATCTGTAATTTCGTCAGTCCGACAAACATGACGTCAGTCGACAAACAACTTCATGACGGCATAATGCTCAATCTTTACGATGACGTTAGTCAACACAGAAGCATGACGTCAGTCAACAGACACACACAAACAAACAACTTATCTATATCTATCTATTAGCTGTTGGGGTGGCGCCTCACGCCACACCAACACCTAGTTGGTGTGGGCGCTTTGCCCCCCCCCCCAAGCCCCTCCGCGCGCGTAAGTAGTTACGCACCATATTAGTTACACGCCATTGTAGCTGTGTCCCTGTGTAACCACCTATGAATATAGATAGATTTATATATGTGTTTTGAACTACGTAAAACCTGCGAATATACAACATTCTTGGCTTTCCCATTGTCTGTGCATATACAAAGCCTTATGTACTTATAAAGACGAAATATGCAAACGCTCTTTTTAAAAACAAACAAACATGCATATACACAACTCGTTTTATATAGATAGATAGATAGATTAGATACAATACAAATTAACTGTGTAAAACTTGCGAATATACAACATTCTACGCTGTAGAATTGTCGCTGCATATAAATAGATTGTCAGGTTTACTGACCCTCGAACATGCAACGTACAATTGTCCATGGGAAAAACAATCAGTATTAAGATCTATACCACATTTTTATAATGATTGACCTTGAGCTTTTTTGATGGTGATTGCAAATGCTAATCAAATTAGGAATTGCAATCTGTTAATTGAAAAGCCAGATCCGTTGGAATCATGGGAATATGAGGAATAAGAACAGCCTCACCCTCAAAAGGCCCTGTCACGATTGTTGCCTCTATTACGTTTTCCATTTTTTTTTATGGCGAATCGCGTGCCATTGCAAAGCTTTGGTGGGTTGATATTTCTTAACAGTATTATTGGTACGCCTATTTCTAGTTGTAGCACGTGCGGTGGAAACCCTGAAAGATCCACGGAATTTGAAAATTCAGATGGATAATTAACCGCCTCATTTGGTTCCAAAACTGTGTCGACTAACTTGTAAAGGACTGCCTGGTCTCGAATCTCGGTTAAAACAATATTGTTGATTTCGTGGACGTCTATATTTTTGGGTGCAAGAATCGCTCTTTCACTTAGCCATTTATTATTTTTATAATTGTTTAGAATATAAGGAAATACTTTCTCAATCAATTCATTTTTGGACGTCACTAAATTACAGAATTCAGCAGGTAGTTGTATACATCCTGAAATTGAGTCTACTGGGAGCTTTCCGTTTCCAATTGCCAGCAATTGATCTGAAAATGTTTGACCAGAGTCATCATTTTGCAATCGGACAAACATATTTGTAATTAATTTTAATTTTTTTACGTGTGCCATAATTAGAATTTTTCAGGCAAGCATTCATTTCGTCTGCAGGGGATGATCTAGGTCATCCCCTGAAATCTCCCGCAAGCAATATTAATGTGCTGCCAAAGGGTTTCAAATTCCCTCGAAAATTTTTCAAACATGATCCAGAGCCTCGAGAGATTTTTTGTGTGCCATTGTGCACTCGTCCCAAATAATAAGTTTGCATTGCTGCAATACTTTACCCATCCCAGATGATTTGGAAATTTTGCACGTGGGAGTTTCTGTAGAATGCAAATTCAGAGGCAATTTCAAAGCGGAATGAGCAGTTCTTCCACCAGGCAGCAACGTTGCGGCTATTCCGGACGACGCAATTGCCAACGCTATATCATTTTTTGATCGAATTGACGCCGAATCAGTTTTATCACAAACGTTTTACCAGTACCTCCTGGCGCATCACAAAAAAAAATGTCTCCAACGTTGTTATCGATACAATACATTATCGTATCATAAATGGTCTTTTTGTTCCGACGTTAACTTGGAAATGTTATTTTGTACATACGACAATAGATCACTCGTACTGTAACTTTGTTCACGATCCAATTCCTACACATGTCGAAACAGCAGCGGTACGATTAGGTGAAGGCATTCCCAAATCCTGAAGAGGTTTGTTTGCCATACATACGCATAAATCTTCTATAATAACTAAAGCGTAGTTATAAATTTCTTATGTAATATCAAAAGTCATATCTGACGTCTCTAACCGTTTTCGATGGAGTATATCTTCAGACATTTTTCGATTTATATTTTCCCAATAACTCTGTAGGAGCTGAAGGAGAGCAAGTTGTTAGTATAATTCCATACAATGCACGAATTTGACTTGGAGTTGACGTTTCGCACACGTCATTGATGCAGTTATCCCAGTGTTGGTCATTCTCCAATAAATTCAGAGCTTGGCATGCACTACGGTAAGTGTCATGTATAGTACCGTTTACAGTTCTCAAATACTCAAAGGACGTCGGACCGGGTACATTCACCAAAAGCAGACGTAGAAAGAAACATTCATGTTGATTGGGGTGAACGGTGTAGAGTTTTCCTATCGTGGTATCTTTGAAGATGGTAGGTTGGCCGTCGACTGACTTACCATGTTTTCGACGTTCAAATACTTTATTTTTAGTATTCCACGTGTAATACGAAGGCACTTCAGTATACAGCAGTTTTTTTGCAAAAGAATCATTTTTGCAAAGCGAAAAAAAAGCTGTTAATGTTGTATCCGGTGGATTCAGGACTCTTTGGTGCACGTTGGATTCGGAAAAATAAACACGTTGACCATTCTGTAAATGTACCGCTAAGTGAACAACAGCTGGACTACGTTCATGTATCGGAAATGAACGAATTCGCCAAACAGCTTCATTACTGCATATATATCTTCCTGCCTGATATTGTACGATTGGGTCGATATCTTTGATTTCGAACTGCAAGCCAAAAACTGCCATGTCACTGCCTTTGTTGACAAATTTACATATGTATTTGATTGCCTTTACAGAGTTAAAGTATTCAACGTTTATGTGCGCATTAATGTGTTTGATAATAATGGGGAATTTGGAACAACCCACTGGTTATCTACTTCGATGGTGGTACCGTTACGCTTCTTTATTATTGTTGTTTTACCGCCATCTTCAGTAAATCTTCTTCTATATTGTGGGTAACCATCATTGCCAGTAATTGTGTTGGGTAATAAAAGTCGAGGATATTGCTTTGTGCACCTTCCTTTGGCCATACTTGGTGAATTTTCGTTTAGTGCACCGCAAGGTCCATGTATCATATTTTTTACAACAATATCATATAGCACCTTATCGACATTTTCATCAGGTATTTCAGCGGAAATCACATCATCAATTTCGTTATAAGTAATTTTATAATGTAGCCGGATTAGTATATATGCGTGTGGTAATCCTCGTTTTTACCATTCCACTGAGTACATCCAGCATCGCACTGACCCAAACACTTCAAGTTTTACTATGTAGTTTATCAGTGATTTCAACTTTTGCCGGAAGACACGGGTCGTAATGTCAAGTCTATGAACCGCCGATTGTCCTTGAAGTAAAAGCTGCTGTATCTCGTCCCTAGATTGATTACACGTAAATGTAATAAATAAATCTGGACGACCATAGAGACGAACATACGTAATAGCATCTTGAGCATATTCATGCATATGACGGGGACTGCCAGCATATGACGAAGTCAAAAATATATATGTGTTTTAACTATGTAAAACTTGCGAATATACAACATTCTTTGCTGTCCCATTGTCTGTGCATATAAATAGATTGTCAGGTTAACGACTCTTGAACATGCAACATATAATAGTCCATGGGAAAATAATCCGTATTCAGATCTATACCTCATGATTCTAATGATTGCCCTTGAGCTTTGTTGATGGTGATTGCTAATCGACCATTCCCTATGTCACCGTCGTCATTTATATATCCCCCTGTGCCCCCCGACGGCCCCGTTGTAGTTGTGTCCCTGTGTCTCGGTCGTAATTTATATTCCCTCTGTCCCGGTCGTCATTTGTGTCCCGGTGTCCCAGTCTGTGATTTCTCTTTGAGTGTCCCGGGCGTCATTTATATTCCTTGTGTCCCGGTTGTCATTTATGTCCCGGTGCCCCGGGGTGTATATATAAATTCGTTTTTGAATTGGTCTTTTTTTAGTTTTTAGTTTTTTACCTTTTTTTATTTTTTTTTAGTTATACCTAATGATTCTAATGATTACCCTTGACCTTTGTTGATGGTAATTGCTAATCGAACATTCCCTGTGTCCCTGTCGTCATTTATATACCGCCCTGTGCCAACCGGTGTCCCTGTTGTAGTTGTGTCCCTGTGTCCGGGGTCATTTATATTCCCTGTGTCCCGGTCGTCATTTGTATCCCGGTTTCCCCGGTCTGTATATACATTCGTTTTTGAAATGGTATATGATGAAATAAATTTTTGTATTTTTCCCTTTTTTTTCTTTTTAGTTTTTTTTTGGTTTTTATTTTTTTTTTTAGTTTTTATAGTTTTTTTTCTTTTTTCTTTTTATTTTTTTTTATTTTTATTTTTTCTAGTTTTGTTTTTCACCTTTATTTTTCATTTTTTTTTCTTTTTTTTGTTTTTTTTTCTTTTTTAGTTTTCTTAGTTTTTTAGCTTTTTTAGTTTTTTTTATCAGTTTTTAGTTTTTTTTCTTATTAGTTTTTTTGTAGTTTTTACCTTTTATTAGTTTTTTATTTTTTTTTGCTTATGTCCTGGTCTTCATTTATACTCCCTGTGTCCCGGTCGTCATTTGTGTCCCGGTGCTTTGTTGATGGTGATTGCTAATCGAACATTCCTTGTGTCCCGGTCGCTTTCTCTTTGAGTGCCCCGGTCTTCATTTATATTCCCTATGTGCCGGTGTCCCGGTCGTCATTTATGTCCCGATGTCCCGGTCTGTAATTTCGTCAGTCGAAAACATGAGGTCAGTCAAAACACAAACATGACGTCACCCGACAGACCCACAAACACACAGACAACTTATTTTTATATATATAGATAGATAGAAAGATACGTCAGTTGACAAACATGACGTCTTTATTTTAGTTTCTTTAGTTATACCTTATGATTCTAATGATTGCCCTTGAGCTTTGTTGATGGTGATTGCTAATCGAACATTCCCTGTGTCCCCGTCGTCATTTTATATATCCTCCTCTGCCCCCGGCGTCCCCCGTTGTAGTTGTCCCTGTGTCCCGGTCGTCATTTATATTCCCTGTGTCCTGGTCGTCATTTGTATCCCGGTTTCTCGGTCTGTATATACATTCGTTTGTGAAATGGTATATGATGAAATAAAGTTTTGTATTTTCCCCTTTTTTTCTTTGAAGTTTTTTTTTTGTTTTACTTTTTTTTTAGTTTTTCTCTTTTTTCTTTTTAGTTTTTTTTTTTTTAGTTTTGTTTTATCCTTTATTTTTAATTTTTTACTTTTTTTCTTTTTTTTTCTTTTTTAGTTTTTTTAGTTTTTTAGCTATTATAGTTTTTTATTAGTTTTTAGTGTTTTTTTTCTTTTTAGTTTTTTTGTAGTTTTTACCTTTTTTTAGTTTTTTTTTTACTTATGTCCTGGTCGTCATTTATACTCCCTGTGTCCCGGTCGTCATTTGTGTCCCGGTGCTTTGTTGATGGTGATTGCTAATCGAACATTCCTTGTGTCCCGGTCGCTTTCTCTTTGAGTGTCCCGGTCGTCATTTATATTCCCTATGTCCAGGTGTCCCGGTCGTCATTTGTGTCCCGATGTCCGGTCTGTAATTTCGTCAGTCACAAAATATAACGTCAGTCGACACACAAACATGACGTCACTCGACAGACACACACCAGACAACTTATTTTTATATATATCTATCTATATA